>NC_074682.1:57737419-57749919 GCF_029448725.1 Salvelinus fontinalis | reverse complement strand
TCTCTCTCACACCTTCTCTCTTCTTTCAATTCAAAGGGGCTTTATTGGGAAACATGTTTTATATTATATATTGCCAAAGCAAGTGGAAAAATAAGAAACAAAAGTGATAAGAAACAAATTTAACAACATCAACTAAAAACTTTTAGAAATTAACAGTAAATATTGCACTCAAAGTTAAAAAAAAATATAGATATGTAAAGTGTTATTATCATCTTTGAACCGTTTTTTTAGTTGTAGTATGAAAATGTTTTGTCTTTGCTTTCTCATAATTTGGTTGGTTCTAATTGTGTTGCTGGACTTGGGGCTCTGTGGGGTCTGTTTGTGTTTGTGAACAGAGCCCCAGAACCAGCTGGCTGAGGAGACTCTTCTCCAGGTTCATCTCTCTGTAGGTGGGGACTCTTCTCCAGGTTCATCTCTCTGTAGGTGAGGGCTCTGAGGGGTCTGTTTGTGTTTGTGAACAGAGCCCCAGAACCAGCTGGCTGAGGAGACTCTTCTCCAGGTTCATCTCTCTGTAGGTGAGGACTCTGAGGGGTCTGTTTGTGTTTGTGAACAGAGCCCCAGAACCAGCTGGCTGAGGGGACTCTTCTCCAGGTTCATCTCTCTGTAGGTGAGGACTCTGAGGGGTCTGTTTGTGTTTGTGAACAGAGCCCCAGAACCAGCTGGCTGAGGAGACTCTTCTCCAGGTTCATCTCTCTGTAGGTGAGGGGTCTGTTTGTGTTTGTGAACAGAGTCTCAGAACCAGCTGGCTGAGGAGACTCTTCTCCAGGTTCATCTCTCTGTAGGTGAGGGCTCTGAGGGGTCTGTTTGTGTTTGTGAACAGAGCCCCAGAACCAGCTGGCTGAGGGGACTCTTCTCCAGGTTCATCTCTCTGTAGGTGAGGGCTCTGTGGGGTCTGTTTGTGTTTGTGAACAGAGCCCCAGAACCAGCTGGCTGAGGAGACTCTTCTCCAGGTTCATCTCTCTGTAGGTGAGGGGTCTGTTTGTGTTTGTGAACAGAGTCTCAGAACCAGCTGGCTGAGGAGACTCTTCTCCAGGTTCATCTCTCTGTAGGTGAGGGCTCTGAGGGGTCTGTTTGTGTTTGTGAACAGAGTCCCAGAACCAGCTGGCTGAGGAGACTCTTCTCCAGGTTCATCTCTCTGTAGGTGAGGGCTCTGAGGGGTCTGTTTGTGTTTGTGAACAGAGCCCCAGAACCAGCTGGCTGAGGGGACTCTTCTCCAGGTTCATCTCTCTGTAGGTGAGGGCTCTGTGGGGTCTGTTTGTGTTTGTGAACAGAGCCCCAGAACCAGCTGGCTGAGGAGACTCTTCTCCAGGTTCATCTCTCTGTAGGTGAGGGGTCTGTTTGTGTTTGTGAACAGAGTCTCAGAACCAGCTGGCTGAGGAGACTCTTCTCCAGGTTCATCTCTCTGTAGGTGGGGACTCTTCTCCAGGTTCATCTCTCTGTAGGTGGGGACTCTTCTCCAGGTTCATCTCTCTGTAGGTGGGGACTCTTCTCCAGGTTCATCTCTCTGTAGGTGGGGACTCTTCTCCAGGTTCATCTCTCTGTAGGTGGGGACTCTTCTCCAGGTTCATCTCTCTGTAGGTGGGGACTCTTCTCCAGGTTCATCTCTCTGTAGGTGGGGACTCTTCTCCAGGTTCATCTCTCTGTAGGTGGGGACTCTTCTCCAGGTTCATCTCTCTGTAGGTGGGGACTCTTCTCCAGGTTCATCTCTCTGTAGGTGGGGACTCTTCTCCAGGTTCATCTCTCTGTAGGTGGGGACTCTTCTCCAGGTTCATCTCTCTGTAGGTGGGGACTCTTCTCCAGGTTCATCTCTCTGTAGGTGGGGACTCTTCTCCAGGTTCATCTCTCTGTAGGTGGGGACTCTTCTCCAGGTTCATCTCTCTGTAGGTGGGGACTCTTCTCCAGGTTCATCTCTCTGTAGGTGGGGACTCTTCTCCAGGTTCATCTCTCTGTAGGTGGGGACTCTTCTCCAGGTTCATCTCTCTGTAGGTGGGGACTCTTCTCCAGGTTCATCTCTCTGTAGGTGGGGACTCTTCTCCAGGTTCATCTCTCTGTAGGTGGGGACTCTTCTCCAGGTTCATCTCTCTGTAGGTGAGGGCTCTGAGGGGTCTGTTTGTGAACAGGGCTTTGTGGTGTAATGTGTGACCATCTTCCTTTTAGGTGGTTGTAGAATTGAACAGTTCTTTTCTGGATTTTGAGAAGTACGGTATAGTCTTAAGTCTCTGTGGTTTTGAGTTGTATATTTTTTTCAGAATTCTGCATGCTGACTCTCAATGTTTGTCCCATTGTGTGAATTTGTTGGTGAGTGGACCACAGACCTCACAACAACAGAGGGAAATGGGTTTGATAACTTATTGAAGTATTTTAAACCAGATCCTAATTGGGATGCTGAGTGTTATGTTCCTTTTGATGGCATATTAGGCCCTGCTTGCCTTGTCTCTCAGATCGCTGTAGGACCTCCTTGGTTGGGGACAGATCTAGGTGCTGCTGTAGACCCTCCTTGGTTGGGGACAGATCTAGGTGCTGCTGTAGACCCTCCTTGGTTGGGGACAGATCTAGGTGCTGCTGTAGACCCTCCTTGGTTGGGGACAGATCTAGGTGCTGCTGTAGACCCTCCTTGGTTGGGGACAGATCTAGGTGCTGCTGTAGACCCTCCTTGGTTGGGGACAGATCTAGGTGCTGCTGTAGACCCTCCTTGGTTGGGGACAGATCTAGGTGCTGCTGTAGGCCCTCCTTGGTTGGGGACAGATCTAGGTGCTGCTGTAGGACCTCCTTGGTTGGGGACAGATCTAGGTGCTGCTGTAGACCCTCCTTGGTTGGGGACAGATCTAGGTGCTGCTGTAGGCCCTCCTTGGTTGGGGACAGATCTAGGTGCTGCTGTAGACCCTCCTTGGTTGGGGACAGATCTAGGTGCTGCTGTAGACCCTCCTTGGTCGGGGACAGATCTAGGTGCTGCTGTAGACCCTCCTTGGTCGGGGACAGATCTAGGTGCTGCTGTAGACCCTCCTTGGTTGGGGACAGATCTAGGTGCTGCTGTAGGTCCTCCTTGGTTGGGGACAGATCTAGGTGCTGCTGTAGGTCCTCCTTGGTTGGGGACAGATCTAGGTGCTGCTGTAGACCCTCCTTGGTTGGGGACAGATCTAGGTGCTGCTGTAGACCCTCCTTGGTTGGGGACATATCTAGGTGCTGCTGTAGGTCCTCCTTGGTTGGGGACAGATCTAGGTGCTACTTTAGGTCCTCCTTGGTTGGGGACAGATCTAGGTGCTGCTGTAGGCCCTCCTTGGTTGGGGACAGATCTAGGTGCTGCTGTAGACCCTCCTTGGTTGGGGACAGATCTAGGTGCTGCTGTAGGACCTCCTTGGTTGGGGACAGATCTAGGTGCTGCTGTAGGACCTCCTTGGTTGGGGACAGATCTAGGTGCTGCTGTAGACCCTCCTTGGTTGGGGACAGATCTAGGTGCTGCTGTGGGTCCTCCTTGGTTGGGGACAGATCTAGGTGCTGCTGTAGGTCCTCCTTGGTTGGGGACAGATCTAGGTGCTGCTGTAGACCCTCCTTGGTTGGGGACAGATCTAGGTGCTGCTGTAGACCCTCCTTGGTTGGGGACAGATCTAGGTGTTGCTGTAGGCCCTCCTTGGTTGGGGACAGATCTAGGTGCTGCTGTAGACCCTCCTTGGTTGGGGACAGATCTAGGTGTTGCTGTAGGCCCTCCTTGGTTGGGGACAGATCTAGGTGCTGCTGTAGACCCTCCTTGGTTGGGGACAGATCTAGGTGTTGCTGTAGGCCCTCCTTGCTTGGGGACAGATCTAGGTGCTGCTGTAGACCCTCCTTGGTTGGGGACAGATCTAGGTGCTGCTGTAGGACCTCCTTGGTTGGGGACAGATCTAAGGCACTGCAGAGCAGTGTTGGAGCGCCAATCCATCCTGGGGTTTGATCCCAACCGGCCGTGACCGGGAGTCCCATAGAGCGGCGCACAATAGGCTCAGCGTCTTCCGGATTAGGGGAGGGTTTGGGACGGTGAGGCTTTATTTGGCTCATCGCCCTCTAGCGACTCCTTGTGGCAGGCCGGGCACCTGCAGGCTGACTTCGGTCGTCAGCTGTACAGTGTTTCCTCCGACACTTTGGTGCTTTCCGGGTTAAGCGAGCGGGTGTTAAGAAGCACGGCTTGGTGGGTCATGTTTCAGAGGACTCGTGACTCGACCTTTGCCTCCCCCGAGCCCGTTGGGGAGTTGCAGCTATGAGACAAGATTGTAATCACGAAATTGTGTGGGGGGGGGGGGGGATACAAATTACAACAAATAATAATAATGAAAGAAAAAGTCCCCTGATGGTAGTGACTGCCCATTACTGCTGATCACTTATTAACCAATAATTCACTTTTATTATGTCAAATACTTCAGTTGTTTTGTATATTACATATGTTTTATTTGGTTACTTTTTTACAAGTTCATTCCAAGTCATCTCTATAGAGCTGCTGCTCTGTATGCTCTCTGACAAAATCACTATTTTGTAGTTCTTCAACAGAAATATGAACTCAACATGTAAAGTGTTGGTCCCGTGTTTCATGTGCTGAAATAAAAGATCCCAGAAATTTTACAAACGCACAAAAAAACTTATTTCTCTCAAATGTTGTCCACAAGTGTGTTTACATTCCAGTTCGTGAGAATTTCTCCTTTGCCAAGATAATCCATCCGTCTGACAGGTGTGGCATATCAAGAAGCTGATTAAACAGCACGATCATTACACAGGTGCACCTTGTGCTGCAGACAATAAAAGGCCCCCCCCATCTTACTAGCTCTAATTTTGCTGATAGCTACTTTATTGAGGAAAAGTGGACTTCCTGTCACATGTCGTTGTCCCACCTAGCTACCTTAAGTTGCAATACACTAACTGTAGAGGTGTCAGCGTGCATGAGTTCGGCTGGCGGCCAATTGTTCAATCAAGTCTTTGTTGTCATTTTAATGAGAGACGACTCGTTTTCATGCAGGGTTTTTTCCTCTCCGTTGAGTAATAATAATAATATTAACCAAACATCTTAGATGTAAAATTGCGTGACTAAGGTCTCCTTGGCAAAAAAAAAAAAGTCAACATTGACATATTTCTTGAGTTATCTTGGATTAATTCTGACTAATGTTGAGGAAGTGGTATACTGGCTACGGTGTCTCATAATGGACAAACAGTACTATTGTTGCTTTTGTTGTAGTTTTTCAAGTAGTCCCCTAGACTACTTCTCCTGCTGTGCTCTCTTTGACCCTGTAAAAGGTCTGCTGAAAACGTTGGAGGTTTTCCCTGCACTACCACATAACACTCAGCATCCCAATTTAGGATCTGGTTTAAAATACTTCAATCCGTTATCAAACCCCTCTGTTGTTGTGAGGTCTGTGGTCCACTCACCATCCAGACTTGTACTGATTGACACAGGCTGTCGCAGTGTCTTCAATGTCCAGTATTCTGTCCAGTTCCCACCCTGGTTTAATAATCTCTCTCGCTCTCAATTCAATAGCTCTGTTGGCATGGGAAAAATATGTTTACATTGTTAAAAGCAAGTGAAATAGATAATAAACAAAAGTTCCAAAGGAATAGACATTTTAAATGTCATATCATGGCTATATACATTGTTGTAACGATGTGCAAATAGTTAAATTAGTCTCTCTCTCTCTTACTGAATGCAGTCTTTGTAGTTATACAGAGTTCATAAACCCTCTCACATCTACCACAGAAAGACAAGCTTGAAGCAAAATCAAAGAAATCTTGAACCCTTTTTAAGTTTCCAGTACCGCCAAAAGGTTTGAAATGTCTCCTTATGTCCCAGAGGAAGATGTTCAGTGATCTCAACACGGTCCTGTTCGACTGTAGCTCTACATCACATGGAATACAGATGTTTTGTTATTTTTTAAATATCCCAAAAAATATGCACAACTTTTCAAATGATATAGAGAATAAATCTCTCATCTCCCTTTCTCCTCATCTCCCTTTCTCCTCATCTCCCTTTCTCCTCATCTCCCTCTCTCCTCATCTCCCTTTCTCCTCATCTCCCTCTCTCCTCATCTCCCTCTCTCCTCATCTCCCTTTCTCCTCATCTCCCTTTCTCCTCATCTCCCTTTCTCCTCATCTCCCTTTCTCCTCATCTCCCTTTCTCCTCATCTCCCTTTCTCCTCATCTCCCTTTCTCCTCATCTCCCTTTCTCCTCATCTCCCTTTCTCCTCATCTCCCTTTCTCCTCATCTCCCTTTCTCCTCATCTCCCTTTCTCCTCATCTCCCTTTCTCCTCATCTCCCTTTCTCCTCATCTCCCTTTCTCCTCATCTCCCTTTCTCCTCATCTCCCTTTCTCCTCATCTCCCTTTCTCCTCATCTCCCTTTCTCCTCATCTCCCTGTCCTCCTCATCTCCCTGTTCTCCTCATCTCCCTGTCCTCCTCATCTCCCTGTCCTCCTCTACTTCCTCTCTCTCTCCTCCCCTCTCTTCCTCTCTCCTCTCTTCCTCTCTCCTCATCTCCCTCTCTCCTCATCTCCCTCTCTCCTCATCTCCCTCTCTCCTCATCTCCCTCTCTCCTCATCTCCCTTTCTCCTCATCTCCCTCTCCTCATCTCCCTCTCCTCATCTCCCTCTCCTCATCTCCCTCTCCTCATCTCCCTCTCCTCATCTCCCTCTCCTCCTCTTCCTGTCCTCCTCTACTTCCTCTCTCTCTCCTCTCCTCCCCTCTCACCTTTCTCCTCTCCTCCTCTCTCCTCTCCTCCTCTATTCTCTCCTCCTCTCTTCTCCTCTCTTCTCGCCTCCTCTCCTCTATTCTCTCCTCTCCCTCTTTTCCTCTATTCTCCCTTCTCTTCTCTTCTCCTCTCTTCTCGCCTCCTCTCCTCTCCTCTATTCTATCCTCTCTCTCTTTTCCTCTATTCTCCCTCTCCTCCTCCCTCCTTCTCCTCTCTTCGCTACAGTTAGCTGTCTGTAATGCCAGGTCACCATGGAAACAAAACAAGTGTTCGGCAGAAAATATCATGCCAATTTAAGGGCTGGCCCCTCTCCTCCCTCATTTATTCTGAATGCACAAACTACAATAATTCATTGTCTTCTTGACGTGGCTTTGTCTCAAAGCTCTGCCAAACCTCTACATACAGTACTTCACTAACCGTTAAAATGACCAGTCCACAGGTTGGACATACTGTTGTCATAGTGACCAGATCACAGGTTGGACATACTGTTGTCATAGTGACCAGTCCACAGGTTGGACATACTGTTGTCATAGTGACCAGTCCACAGGTTGGACATACTGTTGACTGTTGTTATAGTGACCAGTCCACAGGTTGAACATACTGTTGTCATAGTGACCAGATCACAGGTTGGACATACTGTTGTCATAGTGACCAGTCCACAGGTTGGACATACTGTTGACTGTTGTTATAGTGACCAGTCCACAGGTTGAACATACTGTTGACTGTTGTCATAGTGACCAGTCCACAGGTTGGACATACTGTTGTCATAGTGACCAGTCCACAGGTTGGACATGCTGTTGACTGTTGTCATAGTGACCAGTCCACAGGTTGGACATACTGTTGTCATAGTGACCAGTCCACAGGTTGGACATGCTGTTGACTGTTGTCATAGTGACCAGTCCACAGGTTGGACATGCTGTTGTCATAGTGACCAGTCCACAGGTTGGACATACTGTTGTCATAGTGACCAGACCACAGGTTGGACATACTGTTGACTGTTGTCATAGTGACCAGTCCACAGGTTGGACATACTGTTGACTGTTGTTATAGTGACCAGTCCACAGGTTGGACATACTGTTGTTATAGTGACCAGACCACAGGTTGGACATACTGTTGACTGTTGTCATAGTGACCAGTCCACAGGTTGGACATACTGTTGTTATAGTGACCAGTCCACAGGTTGGACATACTGTTGACTGTTGTCATAGTGACCAGTCCACAGGTTGGACATACTGTTGTCATAGTGACCAGACCACAGGTTGGACATACTGTTGTCATAGTGACCAGTCCACAGGTTGGACATACTGTTGACTGTTGTCATAGTGACCAGTCCACAGGTTGGACATACTGTTGTCATAGTGACCAGTCCACAGGTTGGACATACTGTTGTCATAGTGACCAGACCACAGGTTGGACATACTGTTGACTGTTGTCATAGTGACCAGTCCACAGGTTGGACATACTGTTGACTGTTGTTATAGTGACCAGTCCACAGGTTGGACATACTGTTGTCATAGTGACCAGTCCACAGGTTGGACATGCTGTTGACTGTTGTTATAGTGACCAGTCCACAGGTTGGACATACTGTTGTTATAGTGACCAGACCACAGGTTGGACATACTGTTGTCATAGTGACCAGTCCACAGGTTGGACATACTGTTGACTGTTGTCATAGTGACCAGTCCACAGGTTGGACATACTGTTGACTGTTGTCATAGTGACCAGTCCACAGGTTGGACATACTGTTGACTGTTGTCATAGTGACCAGTCCACAGGTTGGACATACTGTTGTCATAGTGACCAGTCCACAGGTTGGACATGCTGTTGACTGTTGTCATAGTGACCAGTCCACAGGTTGGACATACTGTTGTCATAGTGACCAGTCCACAGGTTGGACATACTGTTGTTATAGTGACCAGACCACAGGTTGGACATACTGTTGTCATAGTGACCAGTCCACAGGTTGGACATACTGTTGTTATAGTGACCAGACCACAGGTTGGACATACTGTTGTCATAGTGACCAGTCCACAGGTTGGACATACTGTTGACTGTTGTTATAGTGACCAGTCCACAGGTTGGACATACTGTTGACTGTTGTCATAGTGACCAGTCCACAGGTTGAACATACTGTTGACTGTTGTCATAGTGACCAGTCCACAGGTTGAACATACTGTTGACTGTTGTCATAGTGACCAGTCCACAGGTTGGACATACTGTTGTCATAGTGACCAGTCCACAGGTTGGACATACTGTTGTCATAGTGACCAGGCCACAGGTTGGACATACTGTTGTCATAGTGACCAGTCCACAGGTTGGACATACTGTTGACTGTTGTTATAGTGACCAGTCCACAGGTTGGACATACTGTTGTCATAGTGACCAGTCCACAGGTTGGACATACTGTTGTCATAGTGACCAGTCCACAGGTTGGACATGCTGTTGTTATAGTGACCAGTCCACAGGTTGGACATACTGTTGTCATAGTGACCAGTCCACAGGTTGGACATACTGTTGACTGTTGTCATAGTGACCAGTCCACAGGTTGGACATACTGTTGTCATAGTGACCAGTCCACAGGTTGGACATGCTATTGACTGTCGTCATAGTGACCAGTCCACAGGTTGGACATGCTGTTGACTGTTGTCATAGTGACCAGTCCACAGGTTGGACATACTGTTGTCATAGTGACCAGTCCACAGGTTGGACATGCTGTTGACTGTTGTCATAGTGACCAGTCCACAGGTTGGACATGCTGTTGTCATAGTGACCAGTCCACAGGTTGGACATACTATTGTCATAGTGACCAGGTCTCTCTTATATATCTATTATCTGTGAGTCCTCTAAAGAGTTAAAGCGTAGTTTTATCTGTGAGAGTGAAAGAGTTAAAGCGTAGTTTTATCTGTGAGTCCTCTAAAGAGTTAAAGCGTAGTTTTATCTTTGAGTCCTCTAAAGAGGTAAAGCGTAGTTTTATCTGTGAGTCCTCTAAAGAGTTAAAGCGTAGTTTTATCTGTGAGTCCTCTAAAGAGGTAAAGCGTAGTTTTATCTGTGAGTCCTCTAAAGAGTTAAAACGTAGTTTTACCTGTGAGTCCTCTAAAGAGTTAAGGCGTAGTTTTATCTGTGAGTCCTCTAAAGAGTTAAAGCGTAGTTTTATCTGTGAGTCCTCTAAAGAGTTAAAGCGTAGTTTTATCTGTGAGAGTGAAAGAGTTATGGAAGGGAAGTTATGAGAAGTGGTGGGCGGAACCACATCTGACTGGAGAGAGAGCTTTATTCAAACCAGATGTCAGACACACTACATATACACACTACACACACACACACACACAGATACACGCTACATACACACACACACACACTACACACACACACACACATATACACACTACATACACACACACACACACACTACACACACACACATATACACATATACACACACACAGCCAACACACACACAAACACAGCCAACGTACACACACACACACACACACACACACACACACACACACACACACACACACACACACACACACACACACACACACACACACACACACACACACACACACACACACACACGCAGCCAACGTACATACACACACTACATACACACATACACAGACACACACACAGCCAACGTGCATACACATACACACACTACGCACACACACACACACACACACAGCCAACGTGCATACACATACACACACTACGCACACACACACACACACACACACACACACACACACACACACACACACACACACACACACACACACACACACACACACACACACACACACACACACACACACACACACACACACACACTACATACATACAAACACAGCCAACGTACACACACACACACACAGCCAACGTACATATACACACACACAGAGCCAACGTACACACACACACACACACACACACACACACACACACACACACACACACACACACACACACACACACACACACACACACACACACACACACACACACACACTACATACATACAAACACAGCCAACGTACATATACACACACACACAGCCAACGTACATATACACACACACAGAGCCAACGTACACACACACACACACACACACACACACACACACACACACACACACACACACACACACACACACACACACACACACACAGCCCATGTAAATATACACAGAGTCACATGGCTGCTAGTGTAAAGCAGGTCTGGAAAACATCAGGAGAAATCTTGTAAACTCTCCGGCGCTCCTGTTTCTGGGTTGCTACGGGAGACGGGACTAGTTTATCAAAAGTTCTGACGGGCTCTCGCTGTTGTGTAGTAAATCTGTGTGTGTGTTTAAACTCTCTTGGCTCTTAAAGCCCACGCCACACATTCCCATAATTCTCAGAGCCAGAGTTATTAGTGAGTGACTTTATCTCAATAGATAGCGAAGGGTCTGAAAGACCAGGGAGGAGGAGAGGGGGTCACACACCCCTGTCTGTCTGCTATAGTGGAACCAGACGCTATCCCTGACCCCAGACTACAGACCCTAGCCTTGTCCCCCAGACTACAGACCCTAGCCTTGTCCCCCAGACTACAGACCCTAGCCTTGTCCCCCAGACTACAGACCCTAGCCTTGTCCCCCAGACTACAGACCCTAGCCTTGTCCCCCAGACTACAGACCCTAGCCTTGTCCCCCAGACTACAGACCCTAGCCTTGTCCCCCTCCTCTCTCCTCCCCTAGCCTTGTCCCCCTCCCCTCTCCTCCCCTAGCCTTGTCCCCCAGACTACAGACCCTAGCCTTGTCCCCCTCCCCTCTCCTCCCCTAGCCTTGTCCCCCTCCCCTCTCCTCCCCTAGCCTTGTCCCCCTCCCCTCTCCTCCCCTAGCCTTGTCCCCCTCCCCTCTCCTCCCCTAGCCTTGTCCCCCTCCCCTCTCCTCCCCTAGCCTTGTCCCCCTCCCCTCTCCTCCCCTAGCCTTGTCCCCCTCCCCTCTCCTCCCCTAGCCTTGTCCCCCTCCCCTCTCCTCCCCTAGCCTTGTCCCCCTCCCCTCTCCTCCCCTAGCCTTGTCCCCCTCCCCTCTCCTCCCCTAGCCTTGTCCCCCTCCCCTCTCCCTATCATGGTGTTGTTTAGGGGTTTGATGATAGTTATTGTTGTTGACCCTGTTGTTTTTGTTTACACTCTAGGTCCTGGACAGCTATGAGAAGGATGGTTTCAACTTCCTGTCCAAGGTGTTTAACTCCTCCCACTCCTTCCTGGAGGACCTGACTGGTTTGACTCAGCTACACCAGGAGACACAGAACGCAGAGGTACACACACCCTGACACACACCCCGACGCACACCCCGACACACACCCCGACACACACCCCGACGCGCACCCCGACGCGCACCCCGACGCGCACCCCGACACGCACCCCGACGCGCACCCCGACGCGCACCCCGACACGCACCCCGACGCGCACCCCGACGCGCACCCCGACACACACCTCGACACACACCCCGACACACACCTCGACACACACCCCGACACACACCTCGACACGCACCCCGACACGCACCCCGACACGCACCCCGACGCGCACCCCGACACGCACCCCGACACGCACCCCGACACGCACCCCGACACGCACCCCGACACGCACCCCGACACGCACCCCGACACGCACCCCGACGCGCACCCCGACGCGCACCCCGACGCGCACCCCGACGCGCACCCCGACGCGCACCCCGACACACACCCCGACACACACCCCGACACACACCCCGACGCGCACCCCGACACGCACCCCGACGCGCACCCCGACACGCACCC